>NW_024081302.1:0-2536 GCF_003009895.1 Hyaena hyaena | reverse complement strand
AAGTTCCTTCTATCCCGAATTTCTCAAGGGTCTTTATTAAGATGGGATGCTGTATTTTGTCAAATGCTTTCTTTTCTGCATCTATCGACAGGATCATATGGTTTTTATCTTTTCTTTTGTTAATGTGATGTATCACATTGATTGATTTGTGAATATTGAACCAGCCCTGAAACCCAGGAATGAATACCACTGGATCATGGTGGATCATTCTTTTTATGTGCTGTTGAATTCGATTTGCAAGTATCTTGTTGAGGATTTTTGCCTCCGTATTCATCAAGGATATTGGCCTGCAGTTCTCTTTTTTTTTTTTTGCTGGGTCTCTGTCTGGCTTGGGAGCCACAGTGATGCTGGCTTCATAGAATGAGCCCAGAAGTTTTCCTTCCGTCTCTATTTTTTGGAATAGCTTGAGAAGAATGGGTATTAATTCTGTTTTAAATGTCTGGTAGAATTTCCTAAGGAAGCCATCTGGCCCAGGGCTCTTATTTGTTGGGAGATTTTTGATAACTGATTCAATTTCTTCAGTAGTTATGGGTCTGTTCAGATTTTCTATCTCTTCCTATTTGCATTTTGGTAGTGCTTGTGTGTTTAGGAATTTGCCCATTTCTTCCAAGATGTCCAGTGTGTTGGCATATAATTTTTCATAGTATTCCCTGATAATTGCTTGTATTTCTGAGGGGTTGGTTGTAATAAGTCCATTTTCATTCATGATTTTGTCTATTTGAGTGGTCTCTGTTTTCTTTTTGAGAAGCCTGGCTAGAGGTTTGTCAGTTTTGTTTATTTTTCTGAAAAAATCAACTCTTGGTTTCATTGATCTGTTCAACTATTTTTTTCAATTCTATATTGTTTATTTCTGCCCTGATTTTTATTATTTCTCTTCTCCTACTGGGTTTAGAGTACTCTTGTTGCTCTCCTTCTAGTTCCTTTAGGTGTGCTATTAGATTTTGTACTTGCACTTTTTCTAATTTCTTGAAATAGGCCTGGAGTGCAATGTGCTTTCCTCGTAGGACTGCCTTTGCCGCATCCCATAGAGTTTGAATTCTTGTGTTTTCATTTTCATTTGTTTCCATATAATTTTTAATTTCTTCTCTAATTGCTTGATTGGCCCATTTGTTCTTTAGTAGGGTATTCTTTAACCTCCATGTTTTTGGAGGTTTTCCAGACTTCTTCCTGTGATTGATTTCAAGTTTAATAGGATTGTGATCTGAAAGTGTGCATGGTATGATATAAATTCTTTTATATTTATTGAGGGCTATTTTATGTCCCAGTGTGTGTTCTATCTTGGAGAATGTGCTATGTGCACTTGAGAAGAAAGTGAATTCCATGGCCTCAGGATGTAGAGTTCCCAATATATCTGTCAAATCCATCTGGTCCAATGTGTCATTCAAGTCCATTGTTTCTTTAGTGATTTGCTGTCTACTTGATCTATCCATTGCTGTAAGTGGAGTATTAATGTCTCCTGCTATCAGCACATTCTTATCCATAAGATTGTTTCTATTTGTGATTGTTTTAGATATTTAGGTGCTCCCATATTCGGTGCTTAGACATTTATAATTGTTAGCTCTTCCTGATGGATAGACCCTGTAATTATTATATAATGCCCTTCTTCATCCCTTGTTACTCTCTTTAATTTAAAGTCCAGTTTGTCTGATGTAAGAATAGCTCCTCCAGCTTTCTTCTGATTTCCTGTAGCATGATATGTATTTCTCCATCCCCTTACTTTCAATCTGAAGGTGTCCTCCAGTTTAAAATGAGTTTCTTGTAGATAGCAAATAGATGAATTTTGTTTTTTTGTCCATTCTGCTACCCTATGTCTTTTGTTTGGAGCATTCAGCCCATTTACATTCAGTATTACTCTTGAAAAATATGGGTTTAGAGTCATCGTGTCCTTTGTGGAATTCATGCTTGTGGTGGTGTCTCTGGTACCTTGGGTTCCTTGCAACATTTCCTCATAGAGTCTCCCTCGGGATTTCTTATAGGGCTGGTTTAGTGGTGACAAATTCTTTTAATTTTTCTTTATTTGGAAAGACTTTTATCTCTCCTTCTATTCTGAATGACAGGCTTGCTGGATAGAAGATTCTTGGCTGCATATTTTTTCTCTTCACCACATTGAAGATTTTCTGCCATTCCTTTCTGGCCAGTGAAGTTTCAGTAGATAGGTCTATAACCACTCTGATAGGTATTCCTTTGTATGCTAGGGCCCTTTAAATATTTATTTACTTGAGAGAGCGAGAGAGAGAGAAGGTGCGAGCTAGCAGGTGAGAGACAATTGCAAGCAGTCTCCGCGTTGTCAGCACAGAGATTGATGTGGGGCTTGAACTCATGAACTGTGAGATTATGACCTAAGGTAAAATCAAGAGTTGATGCTTAAGCAGCTGAGCCACACAGGTGCTCCTGAGACTATCTTTATTTTTTTTTTATTTTTTTATTATTTTACAAATAGTATATTGTCAAATTAGTTTCCACATAACACTCAGTGCTCGTCCCCACAAGTGTCCTCCTCCATGCCCATCCCCCCTCCCCCCCACATCCATCAGTC